>NC_138768.1:473981853-473999353 GCF_965119305.1 Pelophylax lessonae | reverse complement strand
TATGGAGGGTTGCTATGGAGGGTTGTTATGGACAGGTTGCTATGGATGGGTTGCTATGGAGGGTTGCTATGGAGGGTTGTTATGGACAGGTTGCTATGGAGGGTTGCTATGGAGGGTTGTTATGGACAGGTTGCTATGGATGGGTTGCTATGGATGGGTTGCTATGGAGGGTTGTTATGGAGGGTTGCTATGGAGGGTTGCTATGGAGGGTTGTTATGGAGGGTTGCTATGGAGGGTTGCTATGGATGGGTTGCTATGGAGGGTTGTTATGGAGGGTTGCTATGGAGGGTTGTTATGGACAGGTTGCTATGGAGGGTTGCTATGGAGGGTTGTTATGGACAGGTTGCTATGGATGGGTTGCTATGGATGGGTTGCTATGGAGGGTTGCTATGGAGGGTTGCTATGGAGGGTTGTTATGGACAGGTTGCTATGGAGGGTTGCTATGGAGGGTTGTTATGGAGGGTTGCTATGGAGGGTTGCTATGGTTGGGTTGCTATGGAGGGTTGTTATGGAGGGTTGCTATGGAGGGTTGTTATGGACAGGTTGCTATGGATGGGTTGCTATGGAGGGTTGCTATGGAGGGTTGTTATGGACAGGTTGCTATGGAGGGTTGCTATGGAGGGTTGTTATGGAGGGTTGCTATGGAGGGTTGCTTTGGATGGGTTGCTATGGAGGGTTGTTATGGAGGGTTGCTATGGAGGGTTGTTATGGACAGGTTGCTATGGATGGGTTGCTATGGAGGGTTGCTATGGAGGGTTGCTATGGAGGGTTGTTATGGACAGGTTGCTATGGAGGGTTGCTATGGAGGGTTGTTATGGAGGGTTGCTATGGAGGGTTGCTATGGATGGGTTGCTATGGAGGGTTGTTATGGAGGGTTGCTATGGAGGGTTGTTATGGACAGGTTGCTATGGATGGGTTGCTATGGAGGGTTGCTATGGAGGGTGTCTATGGAGGGTTGTTATGGACAGGTTGCTATGGAGGGTTGCTATGGAGGGTTGCTATGGAGGGTTGCTATGGATGGGTTGCTATGGAGGGTTGTTATGGAGGGTTGCTATGGAGGGTTGCTATGGAGGGTTGTTATGGACAGGTTGCTATGAATGGGTTGCTATGGAGGGTTGCTATGGAGGGTTGTTATGGACAGGTTGCTATGGAGGGTTGCTATGGAGGGTTGTTATGGAGGGTTGCTATGGAGGGTTGCTTTGGATGGGTTGCTATGGAGGGTTGTTATGGAGGGTTGCTATGGAGGGTTGCTATGGAGGGTTGTTATGGACAGGTTGCTATGGATGGGTTGCTATGGAGGGTTGCTATGGAGGGTTGCTATGGAGGGTTGTTATGGACAGGTTGCTATGGAGGGTTGCTATGGAGGGTTGTTATGGAGGGTTGCTATGGAGGGTTGCTATGGATGGGTTGCTATGGAGGGTTGTTATGGAGGGTTGCTATGGAGGGTTGCTATGGAGGGTTGTTATGGACAGGTTGCTATGGATGGGTTGCTATGGAGGGTTGCTATGGAGGGTGTCTATGGAGGGTTGTTATGGACAGGTTGCTATGGAGGGTTGCTATGGAGGGTTGCTATGGAGGGTTGCTATGGACAGGTTGCTATGGAGGGTTGCTATGGAGGGTTGTTATGGAGGGTTGCTATGGATGGGTTGCTATGGAGGGTTGTTATGGAGGGTTGCTATGGAGGGTTGCTATGGAGGGTTGTTATGGACAGGTTGCTATGGATGGGTTGCTATGGAGGGTTGTTATGGACAGGTTGCTATGGAGGGTTGCTATGGAGGGTTGTTATGGAGGGTTGCTATGGAGGGTTGTTATGGACAGGTTGCTATGGATGGGTTGCTATGGAGGGTTGCTATGGAGGGTTGCTATGGAGGGTTGTTATGGACAGGTTGCTATGGAGGGTTGCTATGGAGGGTTGTTATGGAGGGTTGCTATGGAGGGTTGTTATGGACAGGTTGCTATGGATGGGTTGCTATGGAGGGTTGCTATGGAGGGTTGTTATGGACAGGTTGCTATAGAGGGTTGCTATGGAGGGTTGTTATGGACAGGTTGCTATGGAAGGTTGCTATGGAGGGTTGTTATGGAGGGTTGCTATGGAGGGTTGCTATGGATGGGTTGCTATGGAGGGTTGTTATGGAGGGTTGCTATGGAGGGTTGTTATGGACAGGTTGCTATGGATGGGTTGCTATGGAGGGTTGCTATGGAGGGTTGCTATGGAGGGTTGTTATGGACAGGTTGCTATGGAGGGTTGCTATGGAGGGTTATTATGGAGGGTTGCTATTGAGGGTTGCTATGGATGGGTTGCTATGGAGGGTTGTTATGGAGGGTTGCTATGGAGGGTTGCTATGGAGGGTGTCTATGGAGGGTTGTTATGGACAGGTTGCTATGGAGGGTTGCTATGGAGGGTTATTATGGAGGATTGCTATGGAGGGTTGCTATGGATGGGTTGCTATGGAGGGTTGTTATGGAGGGTTGCTATGGAGGGTTGCTATGGAGGGTTGTTATGGACAGGTTGCTATGGATGGGTTGCTATGGAGGGTTGCTATGGAGGGTTGTTATGGACAGGTTGCTATGGAGGGTTGCTATGGAGGGTTGTTATGGAGGGTTGTTATGGACAGGTTGCTATGGAGGGTTGCTATGGAGGGTTGTTATGGAGGGTTGCTATGGAGGGTTGTTATGGACAGGTTGCTATGGAGGGTTGCTATGGAGGGTTGTTATGGAGGGTTGCTATGGAGGGTTGCTATGGAGGGTTGTTATGGACAGGTTGCTATGGATGGGTTGCTATGGAGGGTGTCTATGGAGGGTTGTTATGGAGGGTTGCTATGGAGGGTTGCTATGGAGGGTTGCTATGGATGGGTTGCTATGGAGGGTTGTTATGGAGGGTTGCTATGGAGGGTTGCTATGGAGGGTTGTTATGGACAGGTTGCTATGGATGGGTTGCTATGGAGGGTTGCTATGGAGGGTGTCTATGGAGGGTTGTTATGGACAGGTTGCTATGGAGGGTTGCTATGGAGGGTTATTATGGAGGGTTGCTATGGAGGGTTGCTATGGATGGGTTGCTATGGAGGGTTGTTATGGAGGGTTGCTATGGAGGGTTGCTATGGAGGGTTGTTATGGACAGGTTGCTATGGATGGGTTGCTATGGAGGGTTGCTATGGAGGGTTGCTATGGAGGGTTGTTATGGACAGGTTGCTATGGAGGGTTGCTACGGAGGGTTGTTATGGAGGGTTGCTATGGAGGGTTGTTATGGACAGGTTGCTATGGATGGGTGTCTATGGAGGGTTGTTATGGAGGGTTGCTATGGAGGGTTGCTATGGAGGGTTGCTATGGATGGGTTGCTATGGAGGGTTGTTATGGAGGGTTGCTATGGAGGGTTGTTATGGACAGGTTGCTATGGATGGGTTCTATGGAGGGTTGCTATGGAGGGTGTCTATGGAGGGTTGTTATGGACAGGTTGCTATGGAGGGTTGCTATGGAGGGTTGTTATGGAGTGTTGCTATGGAGGGTTGCTATGGAGGGTTGTTATGGACAGGTTGATATGGATGGGTTGCTATGGAGGGTTGCTATGGAGGGTGTCTATGGAGGGTTGTTATGGACAGGTTGCTATGGAGGGTTGCTATGGAGGGTTGTTATGGAGGGTTGCTATGGAGGGTTGCTATGGATGGGTTGCTATGGAGGGTTGTTATGGAGGGTTGCTATGGAGGGTTGCTATGGAGGGTTGTTATGGAGGGTTGCTATGGAGGGTTGCTATGGATGGGTTGCTAGGGAGGGTTGTTATGGAGGGTTGCTATGGAGGGTTGCTATGGAGGGTTGTTATGGAGGGTTGTTATGGACAGGTTGCTATGGATGGGTTGCTATGGAGGGTTGCTATGGAGGGTTGTTATGGACAGGTTGCTATGGAGGGTTGCTATGGAGGGTTGTTATGGAGGGTTGCTATGGAGGGTTGCTATGGATGGGTTGCTATGGAGGGTTGTTATGGAGGGTTGCTATGGAGGGTTGCTATGGAGGGTTGTTATGGAGGGTTGCTATGGAGGGTTGCTATGGAGGGTTGTTATGGACAGGTTGCTATGGATGGGTTGCTATGGAGGGTTGTTATGGAGGGTTGCTATGGAGGGTTGCTATGGAGGGTTGCTATGGATGGGTTGCTATGGAGGGTTGTTATGGAGGGTTGCTATGGAGGGTTGCTATGGAGGGTTGTTATGGACAGGTTGCTATGGATGGGTTGCTATGGAGGGTTGCTATGGAGGGTGTCTATGGAGGGTTGTTATGGACAGGTTGCTATGGAGGGTTGCTATGGAGGGTTATTATGGAGGGTTGCTATGGAGGGTTGCTATGGATGGGTTGCTATGGAGGGTTGTTATGGAGGGTTGCTATGGAGGGTTGCTATGGAGGGTTGTTATGGACAGGTTGCTATGGATGGGTTGCTATGGAGGGTTGCTATGGAGGGTTGCTATGGAGGGTTGTTATGGACAGGTTGCTATGGAGGGTTGCTATGGAGGGTTGTTATGGAGGGTTGCTATGGAGGGTTGCTATGGAGGGTTGTTATGGACAGGTTGCTATGGATGGGTTGCTATGGAGGGTGTCTATGGAGGGTTGTTATGGAGGGTTGCTATGGAGGGTTGCTATGGAGGGTTGCTATGGATGGGTTGCTATGGAGGGTTGTTATGGAGGGTTGCTATGGAGGGTTGTTATGGACAGGTTGCTATGGATGGGTTCTATGGAGGGTTGCTATGGAGGGTGTCTATGGAGGGTTGTTATGGACAGGTTGCTATGGAGGGTTGCTATGGAGGGTTGTTATGGAGTGTTGCTATGGAGGGTTGCTATGGAGGGTTGTTATGGACAGGTTGATATGGATGGGTTGCTATGGAGGGTTGCTATGGAGGGTGTCTATGGAGGGTTGTTATGGACAGGTTGCTATGGAGGGTTGCTATGGAGGGTTGTTATGGAGGGTTGCTATGGAGGGTTGCTATGGATGGGTTGCTATGGAGGGTTGTTATGGAGGGTTGCTATGGAGGGTTGCTATGGAGGGTTGTTATGGAGGGTTGCTATGGAGGGTTGCTATGGATGGGTTGCTAGGGAGGGTTGTTATGGAGGGTTGTTATGGAGGGTTGTTATGGACAGGTTGCTATGGATGGGTTGCTATGGAGGGTTGCTATGGAGGGTTGTTATGGACAGGTTGCTATGGAGGGTTGCTATGGAGGGTTGTTATGGAGGGTTGCTATGGAGGGTTGCTATGGATGGGTTGCTATGGAGGGTTGTTATGGAGGGTTGCTATGGAGGGTTGCTATGGAGGGTTGTTATGGAGGGTTGCTATGGAGGGTTGCTATGGAGGGTTGTTATGGACAGGTTGCTATGGATGGGTTGCTATGGAGGGTTGTTATGGAGGGTTGCTATGGAGGGTTGCTATGGAGGGTTGCTATGGATGGGTTGCTATGGAGGGTTGTTATGGAGGGTTGCTATGGAGGGTTGCTATGGAGGGTTGTTATGGACAGGTTGCTATGGATGGGTTGCTATGGATGGGTTGCTATGGAGGGTGTCTATGGAGGGTTGTTATGGACAGGTTGCTATGGACAGGTTGCTATGGAGGGTTGTTATGGAGGGTTGCTATGGAGGGTTGCTATGGATGGGTTGCTATGGAGGGTTGTTATGGAGGGTTGCTATGGAGGGTTGCTATGGAGGGTTGTTATGGACAGGTTGCTATGGATGGGTTGCTATGGAGGGTTGCTATGGAGGGTTGTTATGGACAGGTTGCTATGGAGGGTTGCTATGGAGGGTTGCTATGGAGGGTTGCTATGGAGGGTTGCTATGGATGGGTTGCTATGGAGGGTTGTTATGGAGGGTTGCTATGGAGGGTTGCTATGGAGGGTTGTTATGGACAGGTTGCTATGGATGGGTTGCTATGGAGGGTTGCTATGGAGGGTGTCTATGGAGGGTTGTTATGGAGGGTTATTATGGAGGGTTGCTATGGAGGGTTGCTATGGATGGGTTGCTATGGAGGGTTGTTATGGAGGGTTGCTATGGAGGGTTGCTATGGAGGGTTGTTATGGACAGGTTGCTATGGATGGGTTGCTATGGAGGGTTGCTATGGAGGGTTGTTATGGACAGGTTGCTATGGAGGGTTGTTATGGAGGGTTGCTATGGAGGGTTGCTATGGAGGGTTGCTATGGATGGGTTGCTATGGAGGGTTGCTATGGATGGGTTGCTATGGAGGGTTGCTATGGAGGGTTGTTATGGACAGGTTGCTATGGATGGGTTGCTATGGAGGGTTGCTATGGAGGGTGTCTATGGAGGGTTGTTATGGACAGGTTGCTATGGAGGGTTGCTATGGAGGGTTGCTATGGAGGGTTGTTATGGAGGGTTGCTATGGATGGGTTGCTATGGAGGGTTGTTATGGAGGGTTGCTATGGAGGGTTGCTATGGAGGGTTGTTATGGACAGGTTGCTATGGATGGGTTACTATGGAGGGTTGCTATGGAGGGTGTCTATGGAGGGTTGTTATGGACAGGTTGCTATGGAGGGTTGCTATGGAGGGTTGTTATGGAGGGTTGCTATGGAGGGTTGCTATGGAGGGTTGTTATGGAGGGTTGCTATGGAGGGTTGCTATGGAGGGTTGTTATGGACAGGTTGCTATGGATGGGTTGCTATGGAGGGTTGCTATGGAGGGTTGCTATGGAGGGTTGTTATGGACAGGTTGCTATGGAGGGTTGCTATGGAGGGTTGTTATGGAGGGTTGCTATGGAGGGTTGCTATGGATGGGTTGCTATGGAGGGTTGTTATGGAGGGTTGCTATGGAGGGTTGTTATGGACAGGTTGCTATGGAGGGTTGCTATGGAGGGTGTCTATGGAGGGTTGGTATGGAGGGTTATTATGGAGGGTTGCTATGGAGGGTTGCTATGGATGGGTTGCTATGGAGGGTTGTTATGGAGGGTTGCTATGGAGGGTTGCTATGGAGGGTTGTTATGGACAGGTTGCTATGGATGGGTTGCTATGGAGGGTTGCTATGGAGGGTTGCTATGGAGGGTTGTTATGGACAGGTTGCTATGGAGGGTTGCTATGGAGGGTTGTTATGGAGGGTTGCTATGGAGGGTTGCTATGGAGGGTTGCTATGGATGGGTTGCTATGGAGGGTTGTTATGGAGGGTTGCTATGGAGGGTTGCTATGGAGGGTTGTTATGGACAGGTTGCTATGGATGGGTTGTTATGGAGGGTTGCTATGGAGGGTGTCTATGGAGGGTTGTTATGGACAGGTTGCTATGGAGGGTTGCTATGGAGGGTTTTTATGGAGGGTTGCTATGGAGGGTTGCTATGGATGGGTTGTTATGGAGGGTTGCTATGGAGGGTTGCTATGGAGGGTTGTTATGGACAGGTTGCTATGGATGGGTTGCTATGGAGGGTTGCTATGGAGGGTGTCTATGGAGGGTTGTTATGGAGGGTTATTATGGAGGGTTGCTATGGATGGGTTGCTATGGAGGGTTGTTATGGAGGGTTGCTTTGGAGGGTTGCTATGGAGGGTTGTTATGGACAGGTTGCTATGGATGGGTTGCTATGGAGGGTTGCTATGGAGGGTTGCTATGGAGGGTTGTTATGGACAGGTTGCTATGTAGGGTTGCTATGGAGGGTTGTTATGGAGGGTTGCTATGGAGGGTTGCTATGGAGGGTTGCTATGGATGGGTTGCTATGGAGGGTTGTTATGGAGGGTTGCTATGGAGGGTTGCTATGGAGGGTTGTTATGGACAGGTTGCTATGGATGGGTTGCTATGGAGGGTTGCTATGGAGGGTGTCTATGGAGGGTTGTTATGGACAGGTTGCTATGGATGGGTTGCTATGGAGGGTGTCTATGGAGGGTTGTTATGGAGGGTTGCTATGGAGGGTTGCTACGGATGGGTTGCTATGGAGGGTTGTTATGGAGGGTTGCTATGGAGGGTTGCTATGGAGGGTTGTTATGAACAGGTTGCTATGGATGGGTTGCTATGGAGGGTTGCTATGGAGGGTGTCTATGGAGGGTTGTTATGGACAGGTTGCTATGGAGGGTTGTTATGGAGGGTTGCTATGGAGGGTTGCTATGGATGGGTTGCTATGGAGGGTTGTTATGGACAGGTTGCTATGGAGGGTTGCTATGGAGGGTTGTTATGGACAGGTTGCTATGGATGGGTTGCTATGGAGGGTTGCTATAGAGGGTTGTTATGGACAGGTTGCTATGGAGGGTTGCTATGGAGGGTTATTATGGAGGGTTGCTATGGAGGGTTGCTATGGATGGGTTGCTATGGAGGGTTGTTATGGAGGGTTGCTATGGAGGGTTGCTATGGAGGGTTGTTATGGACAGGTTGCTATGGATGGGTTGCTATGGAGGGTTGCTATGGAGGGTTGCTATGGAGGGTTGTTATGGACAGGTTGCTATGGAGGGTTGCTATGGAGGGTTGTTATGGAGGGTTGCTATGGAGGGTTGCTATGGAGGGTTGTTATGGACAGGTTGCTATGGATGGGTTGCTATGGAGGGTGTCTATGGAGGGTTGTTATGGAGGGTTGCTATGGAGGGTTGCTATGGAGGGTTGCTATGGATGGGTTGCTATGGAGGGTTGTTATGGAGGGTTGCTATGGAGGGTTGTTATGGACAGGTTGCTATGGATGGGTTCTATGGAGGGTTGCTATGGAGGGTGTCTATGGAGGGTTGTTATGGACAGGTTGCTATGGAGGGTTGCTATGGAGGGTTGTTATGGAGGGTTGCTATGGAGGGTTGCTATGGAGGGTTGTTATGGACAGGTTGATATGGATGGGTTGCTATGGAGAGTTGCTATGGAGGGTGTCTATGGAGGGTTGTTATGGACAGGTTGCTATGGAGGGTTGTTATGGAGGGTTGCTATGGAGGGTTGCTATGGATGGGTTGCTATGGAGGGTTGTTATGGACAGGTTGCTATGGAGGGGTTGCTATGGAGGGTTGCTATGGAGGGTTGTTATGGAGGGTTGCTATGGAGGGTTGTTATGGACAGGTTGCTATGGATGGGTTGCTATGGAGGGTTGCTATAGAGGGTTGTTATGGACAGGTTGCTATGGAGGGTTGCTATGGAGGGTTGTTATGGAGGGTTGCTATGGAGGGTTGCTATGGATGGGTTGCTATGGAGGGTTGTTATGGAGGGTTGCTATGGAGGGTTGTTATGGACAGGTTGCTATGGATGGGTTGCTATGGAGGGTTGCTATGGAGGGTTGTTATGGACAGGTTGCTATGGAGGGTTGCTATGGAGGGTTGTTATGGAGGGTTGCTATGGAGGGTAACTATGGATGGGTTGCTATGGAGGGTTGTTATGGAGGGTTGCTATGGAGGGTTGCTATGGAGGGTTGTTATGGACAGGTTGCTATGGATGGGTTGCTATGGAGGGTTGCTATGGAGGGTTGCTATGGAGGGTTGTTATGGACAGGTTGCTATGGAGGGTTGCTATGGAGGGTTGTTATGGAGGGTTGCTATGGAGGGTTGCTATGGATGGGTTGCTAGGGAGGGTTGTTATGGAGGGTTGCTATGGAGGGTTGCTATGGAGGGTTGTTATGGACAGGTTG
The DNA here is from genome assembly GCF_965119305.1 of Pelophylax lessonae. Taxonomy (NCBI): domain Eukaryota; kingdom Metazoa; phylum Chordata; class Amphibia; order Anura; family Ranidae; genus Pelophylax; species Pelophylax lessonae. The sequence continues at coordinate 473,989,809 of NC_138768.1, read as the reverse complement.
CTATGGAGGGTTGCTATGGAGGGTTGTTATGGAGGGTTGTTATGGACAGGTTGCTATGGAGAGTTGCTATGGAGGGTTGTTATGGAGGGTTGCTATGGAGGGTTGCTATGGAGGGTTGTTATGGACAGGTTGCTATGGATGGGTTGCTATGGAGGGTTGTTATGGACAGGTTGCTATGGAGGGTTGCTATGGAGGGTTATTATGGAGGGTTGCTATGGAGGGTTGCTATGGATGGGTTGCTATGGAGGGTTGTTATGCAGGGTTGCTATGGAGGGTTGCTATGGAGGGTTGTTATGGACAGGTTGCTATGGATGGGTTGCTATGGAGGGTTGCTATGGAGGGTTGTTATGGAGGGTTGTTATGGACAGGTTGCTATGGAGGGTTGTTATGGAGGGTTGCTATGGAGGGTTGCTATGGAGGGTTGTTATGGACAGGTTGCTATGGATGGGTTGCTATGGAGGGTGTCTATGGAGGGTTGTTATGGAGGGTTGCTATGGAGGGTTGTTATGGAGGGTTGCTATGGATGGGTTGCTATGGAGGGTTGTTATGGAGGGTTGCTATGGAGGGTTGTTATGGACAGGTTGCTATGGATGGGTTGCTATGGAGGGTTGCTATGGAGGGTGTCTATGGAGGGTTGTTATGGACAGGTTGCTATGGAGGGTTGCTATGGAGGGTTGTTATGGAGGGTTGCTATGGAGGGTTGCTATGGAGGGTTGTTATGGACAGGTTGCTATGGATGGGTTGCTATGGAGGGTTGCTATGGAGGGTGTCTATGGAGGGTTGTTATGGACAGGTTGCTATGGAGGGTTGTTATGGAGGGTTGCTATGGAGGGTTGCTATGGATGGGTTGCTATGGAGGGTTGTTATGGAGGGTTGCTATGGAGGGTTGTTATGGACAGGTTGCTATGGATGGGTTGCTATGGAGGGTTGCTATGGAGGGTTGCTATGGAGGGTTGTTATGGACAGGTTGCTATGGAGGGTTGCTATGGAGGGTTGTTATGGAGGGTTGCTATGGAGGGTTGTTATGGAGGGTTGCTATGGAGGGTTGTTATGGACAGGTTGCTATGGATGGGTTGCTATGGAGGGTTGCTATGGAGGGTTGTTATGGACAGGTTGCTATGGAGGGTTGCTATGGAGGGTTGTTATGGAGGGTTGCTATGGATGGGTTGCTATGGATGGGTTGCTATGGAGGGTTGTTATGGAGGGTTGCTATGGAGGGTTGTTATGGACAGGTTGCTATGGATGGGTTGCTATGGAGGGTTGCTATGGAGGGTTGTTATGGACAGGTTGCTATGGAGGGTTGCTATGGAGGGTTGCTATGGAGGGTTGCTATGGATGGGTTGCTATGGAGGGTTGTTATGGAGGGTTGCTATGGAGGGTTGTTATGGACAGGTTGCTATGGATGGGTTGCTATGGAGGGTTGCTATGGAGGGTTGTTATGGACAGGTTGCTATGGATGGGTTGCTATGGAGGGTTGCTATGGAGGGTGTCTATGGAGGGTTGTTATGGACAGGTTGCTATGGAGGGTTGCTATGGAGGGTTGTTATGGAGGGTTGCTATGGAGGGTTGCTATGGAGGGTTGTTATGGACAGGTTGCTATGGATGGGTTGCTATGGAGGGTTGCTATGGAGGGTGTCTATGGAGGGTTGTTATGGACAGGTTGCTATGGAGGGTTGTTATGGAGGGTTGCTATGGAGGGTTGTTATGGAGGGTTGCTATGGAGGGTTGTTATGGAGGGTTGCTATGGAGGGTTGCTATGGAGGGTTGTTATGGATGGGTTGCTATGGAGGGTTGTTATGGAGGGTTGCTATGGAGGGTTGTTATGGACAGGTTGCTATGGATGGGTTGCTATGGAGGGTGTCTATGGAGGGTTGTTATGGACAGGTTGCTATGGAGGGTTGCTATGGAGGGTTGTTATGGAGGGTTGCTATGGAGGGTTGCTATGGATGGGTTGCTATGGAGGGTTGTTATGGAGGGTTGCTATGGAGGGTTGTTATGGACAGGTTGCTATGGATGGGTTGCTATGGAGGGTTGCTATGGAGGGTGTCTATGGAGGGTTGTTATGGACAGGTTGCTATGGAGGGTTGCTATGGAGGGTTGCTATGGAGGGTTGCTATGGAGGGTTGTTATGGACAGGTTGCTATGGATGGGTTGCTATGGAGGGTTGCTATGGAGGGTTGCTATGGAGGGTTGTTATGGACAGGTTGCTATGGAGGGTTGCTATGGAGGGTTGTTATGGGGGGTTGCTATGGATGGGTTGCTATGGAGGGTTGTTATGGAGGGTTGCTATGGAGGGTTGCTATGGAGGGTTGTTATGGACAGGTTGCTATGGATGGGTTGCTATGGAGGGTTGCTATGGAGGGTTGCTATGGAGGGTTGCTATGGAGGGTTGCTATGGATGGGTTGCTATGGAGGGTTGCTATGGAGGGTTGTTATGGACAGGTTGCTATGGATGGGTTGCTATGGAGGGTTGCTATGGAGGGTTGTTATGGACAGGTTGCTATGGAGGGTTGCTATGGAGGGTTGTTATGGAGGGTTGCTATGGAGGGTTGCTATGGATGGGTTGCTATGGAGGGTTGTTATGGAGGGTTGCTATGGAGGGTTGTTATGGACAGGTTGCTATGGATGGGTTGCTATGGAGGGTTGCTATGGAGGGTGTCTATGGAGGGTTGTTATGGACAGGTTGCTATGGAGGGTTGTTATGGAGGGTTGCTATGGAGGGTTGCTATGGATGGGTTGCTATGGAGGGTTGTTATGGAGGGTTGCTATGGAGGGTTGTTATGGACAGATTGCTATGGAGGGTTGTTATGGACAGGTTGCTATGGAGGGTTGCTATGGAGGGTTGTTATGGAGGGTTGCTATGGAGGGTTGCTATGGATGGGTTGCTATGGAGGGTTGTTATGGAGGGTTGCTATGGACAGGTTGCTATGGATGGGTTGCTATGGAGGGTTGCTATGGAGGGTTGTTATGGACAGGTTGCTATGGAGGGTTGCTATGGAGGGTTGCTATGGAGGGTTGCTATGGATGGGTTGCTATGGAGGGTTGTTATGGAGGGTTGCTATGGAGGGTTGCTATGGAGGGTTGTTATGGACAGGTTGCTATGGATGGGTTGCTATGGAGGGTTGCTATGGAGGGTTGTTATGGACAGGTTGCTATGGACAGGTTGCTATGGATGGGTTGCTATGGAGGGTTGCTATGGAGGGTTGTTATGGACAGGTTGCTATGGAGGGTTGCTATGGAGGGTTGTTATGGAGGGTTGCTATGGAGGGTTGCTATGGAGGGTTGTTATGGACAGGTTGCTATGGATGGGTTGCTATGGAGGGTGTCTATGGAGGGTTGTTATGGACAGGTTGCTATGGAGGGTTGTTATGGAGGGTTGCTATGGAGGGTTGTTATGGAGGGTTGTTATGGAGGGTTGCTATGGAGGGTTGCTATGGAGGGTTGTTATGGATGGGTTGCTATGGAGGGTTGTTATGGACAGGTTGCTATGGATGGGTTGCTATGGAGGGTTGCTATGGAGGGTGTCTATGGAGGGTTGTTATGGACAGGTTGCTATGGAGGGTTGTTATGGAGGGTTGCTATGGAGGGTTGCTATGGATGGGTTGCTATGGAGGGTTGTTATGGAGGGTTGCTATGGAGGGTTGTTATGGACAGATTGCTATGGAGGGTTGCTATGGAGGGTTGCTATGGAGGGTTGTTATGGACAGGTTGCTATGGAGGGTTGCTATGGAGGGTTGTTATGGAGGGTTGCTATGGAGGGTTGCTATGGATGGGTTGCTATGGAGGGTTGTTATGGAGGGTTGCTATGGAGGGTTGTTATGGACAGGTTGCTATGGATGGGTTGCTATGGAGGGTTGCTATGGAGGGTTGTTATGGACAGGTTGCTATGGAGGGTTGCTATGGAGGGTTGCTATGGAGGGTTGCTATGGATGGGTTGCTATGGAGGGTTGTTATGGAGGGTTGCTATGGAGGGTTGCTATGGAGGGTTGTTATGGACAGGTTGCTATGGATGGGTTGCTATGGAGGGTTGCTATGGAGGGTTGCTATGGAGGGTTGTTATGGACAGGTTGCTATGGATGGGTTGCTATGGAGGGTTGCTATGGAGGGTGTCTATGGAGGGTTGTTATGGACAGGTTGCTATGGAGGGTTGCTATGGAGGGTTGTTATGGAGGGTTGCTATGGAGGGTTGCTATGGAGGGTTGCTATGGAGGGTTGTTATGGACAGGTTGCTATGGATGGGTTGCTATGGAGGGTGTCTATGGAGGGTTGTTATGGACAGGTTGCTATGGAGGGTTGTTATGGAGGGTTGTTATGGAGGGTTGCTATGGAGGGTTGTTATGGACAGGTTGCTATGGATGGGTTGCTATGGATGGGTTGCTATGGAGGGTTGCTATGGAGGGTTGTTATGGACAGGTTGCTATGGAGGGTTGCTATGGAGGGTTGTTATGGGGGGTTGCTATGGAGGGTTGCTATGGATGGGTTGCTATGGAGGGTTGTTATGGAGGGTTGCTATGGAGGGTTGCTATGGAGGGTTGTTATGGACAGGTTGCTATGGATGGGTTGCTATGGAGGGTTGCTATGGAGGGTTGCTATGGAGGGTTGCTATGGATGGGTTGCTATGGAGGGTTGCTATGGAGGGTTGTTATGGACAGGTTGCTATGGATGGGTTGCTATGGAGGGTTGCTATGGAGGGTTGTTATGGACAGGTTGCTATGGAGGGTTGCTATGGAGGGTTGCTATGGAGGGTTGCTATGGATGGGTTGCTATGGAGGGTTGTTATGGACAGGTTGCTATGGATGGGTTGCTATGGAGGGTTGCTATGGAGGGTTGCTATGGAGGGTTGTTATGGACAGGTTGCTATGGAGGGTTGCTATGGAGGGTTGTTATGGACAGGTTGCTATGGATGGGTTGCTATGGAGGGTTGCTATGGAGGGTTGTTATGGACAGGTTGCTATGGAGGGTTGCTATGGAGGGTTGTTATGGAGGGTTGCTATGGAGGGTTGCTATGGATGGGTTGCTATGGAGGGTTGTTATGGAGGGTTGCTATGGAGGGTTGCTATGGAGGGTTGTTATGGAAAGGTTGCTATGGACGGGTTGCTATGGAGGGTTGTTATGGACAGGTTGCTATGGAGGGTTGCTATGGAGGGTTGTTATGGAGGGTTGCTATGGATGGGTTGCTATGGAGGGTTGCTATGGAGGGTTGCTATGGAGGGTTGTTATGGACAGGTTGCTATGGAGGGTTGCTATGGAGGGTTGTTATGGAGGGTTGCTATGGAGGGTTGCTATGGAGGGTTGCTATGGATGGGTTGCTATGGAGGGTTGTTATGGAGGGTTGCTATGAAGGGTTGTTATGGACAGGTTGCTATGGATGGGTTGCTATGGAGGGTTGCTATGGACAGGTTGCTATGGAGGGTTGCTATGGAGGGTTGTTATGGACAGGTTGCTATGGAGGGTTGCTATGGAGGGTTGTTATGGAGGGTTGCTATGGAGGGTTGCTATGGATGGGTTGCTATGGAGGGTTGTTATGGAGGGTTGTTATGGACGGGTTGCTATGGATGGGTTGCTATGGAGGGTTGCTATGGAGGGTTGCTATGGAGGGTTGTTATGGACAGGTTGCTATGGAGGGTTGTTATGGAGGGTTGCTATGGATGGGTTGCTATGGAGGGTTGTTATGGAGGGTTGCTATGGAGGGTTGTTATGGATGGGTTGCTATGGAGGGTTGCTATGGAGGGTTGTTATGGACAGGTTGCTATGGAGGGTTGCTATGGAGGGTTGCTATGGATGGGTTGCTATGGTGGCCTCTGGGGCATAAGAGGAAGTTAAATGGCCCAAATCGTTTCCCAAAAGTACTTCTGCGGGTAACTCGCGTAGCAATCCCACTCGCACATATCGCTCCCCTGAGCCCCAATCCAAGAGGACTTGGGCGGTGGATAAACGTAGCACCTGGCCCCCTGCTACCCTGACTGCAACAGTCTGGCCGGTCCGGGCTGACTGGGGAATCATGTGAGGCTGGATGAGGGTAATCGTAGCCCCGGAATCGCGGAGTCCCTGGGCTGGCTGCCCATTAACCCATACTGCCTGGCGATGGTGCTGCCGATTATCCCCGGCAGCAGCTTGGACAGGATCCGCTTCGAAAAGTTCGCCGCACTCTTCCTGAACATCTCGATGGTTGGGCTCATTCTGGTAGCAATGAGCCGCTGGTCTGGATGGATGATTAGTCTCTCGATACCTCGTGGATTGGCTAGGGCAATGTCGTTGCAGATGACCAGTTTGGCTACAGGTATAGCACTTAGGTCCGGTAGGAGGGTTGGGTCGGGCTGGGGGTCTCGAGGCAGACCACGGAGGTACTGAAGTCGGCTTAGAGGCTGGTAAACTGGGCCGAGATAGTGGATAACGCTCATTTTCGCCTAACCTTCGAGAGTCCAGATATTCATCGGCCAGAGTAGCCGCTTGCTGTACCGTCTGTGGTTGTTTATCTCGCACCCAATCCCGTACTGCCGGAGGGGTGTGTTTAAAAAACTGTTCTAATAGTACTAGCTGGGTGATGTCCTCTATGGTATGAGCGTGGCTTCCCTGGAACCAGCTCTTAAGGTTCCGCTGCATACGATGTGCCCACTCCACGTATGTTGTGTTGGTTTGTTTCCGGGATTCTCGAAACTTAATCCGGCTGGCTTCGGGTGTAATGGCAAATCGGGCTAGCAAAGCTTCTTTTACCCGGTCGTAGTCTTTAGCGTCTTCGTCCTCCAGGGCCCGATATGCATCCGCTGCTCTGCCAGTCAAATTACTCACCAGTAAGGCGACCCAATCTTGGGACAGTACTTCATGTATCTGGCATAGTCTCTCAAAGTCCTGCAGGAATGCGTCAATTTCCTCCTCTCCTTCCTTAAATAGTTTGAACGCCCGAAAGGGCAACTTACGGGACAGCCGCTGCATCTTTAGGCGTTTTCTCCGATTGACGTATTTCTGCCATTTTCTGCTCATGTTGCCGCTCTCGTTCCCTCTCTTGCCGTTCTCGTTCTTTCTCTTGTCGTTCTAGTTCTTTCTCTTGTCGCTCATCCTGCAGCTGGATGTCTCTAATGGCATTCTGTATGGCGGTCTCTGATGGGTTAGCACCATATAATGCCAACCGCTCCCGAACTCGTTGCTGAAACAAGTCTTCAACTGACCGGGGTCCTGCATCACCCTCCCTCTGATCCATCTCGGCCAGCTCACTGATGAGGGTGGCCTTGTTCTTTGTCCCACTGGTCCCTCCGCGGCTCTCAAGTAAGTCTCTCAGCGTGGCTATCCTGCATGCTGCATAGCTGGTCATTTACTGTGGTGGTTTGGAGTGTCCCAGTAACTGGAGAGCAAATCCCACCGCTGCCAACCAATGTGACGAGACCCTTGCTCGCCCTGTCCGCTCTCCCGACACTCCTCTGTTTCTAGTCAGTCAGCTTGCAGATCGCATCGTCTGATGGTTCGGTCAACCAAGGATCCGGGATCCGAACTACAGCTATGTGCCGTTCGGAATCCATTAGAACACACACCAGGCAGGCTGTATGTAAGTTCAAACAGGAAGACAATTTATTGGAAGAACACAGCACACTTTATACAGAAAGTGGAAAATCTATGCAAATGAGGGGTTGAAATGAGTCAACAGGGATTGGTCAGATGGCTTTGACCAATGCAAATGAGGGCTTGAAAATGAGTCAGTAGTGATTGGTCAGATAACTTTGACCAATGCAAGGAGACAGAAGCCCCAGGGGGCAGTCAATGTCCATAATAGTCAGACACAGAACAATAGTTCCCTAACGAGCCCTGAATACACATTCCTCTGAGTGTCAATACCTCCCTTAGCAGACAACAGGTGAGGTCATTAGCACACCTGACAATAGCCACCTCGGGCAGTAAGCAACATTTTCATAACTTCTAAAATATTCATCACATTCAAATAAAACTTACATTTTCAGAATCAGC